>NC_134484.1:469499368-469538698 GCF_040206685.1 Ascaphus truei
TCTTGTCCAGGTACTGACTGGCATAACACCATCTGCATGTGACCCAGTAAGTATCCGCCCCTGGTATGACACTCCAACTGCCGGTTTAGGCCTTCCCCTGGATATGATAACATTATAGCTATCCAGGCTGCAATTGCAGGCTAGCCCCTGTGCAGGAGTTCAACCCCAACACTGCCTGTTCCTATCATTGTTGAGGCCAGTGGAAAGGCTATAGTCAGGGGCTTTGGCTACACATTCATACACCCCCCCCCCCCACCTATCTCTGTCATTCTCTTTCCCTGTCTACATTATTCTCTTTCCCCACTTTCTCTCTGTCACTCACCTCTCCCTGTCATTCTCATTCCACCTCTCTTTCTGTCACTCTCCCCTTCTCACTTCCCCCCTCATTCTCTCTTCCCTCTCACTGTCATTCTCTCCCTCCATCTGAAATACCCCCTTATCTTTGTCATTCTCCCCTTCTCTCTGTCATTCTGTCCCCACCTCTTTGTAATTCTCCCCCCTTCTCTCTGTCATTCTCCCCCCTTCTCTTTGTTATTCTCCCCCCTTCTCTCTGTCATTCTCCCCCCTCTCCCTGCCATTCTCCCTCCCTCTATCTGTCATTCTCTCTTCTTCTAACACACACACACACACACGACAGCCCCAGAAAATACACACACATCAGCCACAGAAAATACACACACGACAGCCACAGAAAATACACACACACACAACAGCCACAGGAAATACACACACATACACACACGTCAGCCACAGGAAATACACACACATACACACACACGACAGCCACAGAAAATACACACACGACAGCCACAGAAAATACACACACACACAACAGCCACAAAAAATACACACACATACACGCACGACAGCCACAGAAAATACACACACATACACACACACACACGACAGCCACAGAAAATACACACACGACAGCCACAGAAAATACACACACAACAGCCACAGAAAATACACACACATACAACAGCCACAGAAAACACACACACATACAACAGCCACAGAAAATACACACACAACAGCCAGAGAAAATATATACACGACAGCCACAGAAAATATATACACGACAGCCACAGAAAATACACACACCCACCCACCCACAGAAAATACACACACCCACCCACCCACCCACAGAAAATACACACAAACCCACAGAAAATACACCCACCCACCCACCCACCCACAGAAAATACACACACATACCAAGACAGAGCAGTACACACACTGTGTCAGACACATACCCTCACCACCTTCTGGTCCACGCTGTTTTCTCCTCTGCTTAGCCACGCCCCCAGGATCCTTACACCTCCTCCTGATTGGCTGCAATACCCAGCAGCAGCCTTGCAGTGTTCGAAATCTGTTGCGGCCGCCAAGTTTGCCTAATGGTAGAACTGGCCCTGAATGTGAGCCCAGAATGGAAGGACCTCATTCTGTAAGCCTGCCACAAGTAATCAGCGACTTGCAAGTGGATACCTATAGCTATAAGTATCAAGCCATATGCTAACGTCACTCTGTATGCATTATAAGCTGAAACATTTCATTTCCTTTAACTCCTCCCTTATGTCTTTGAGCAGGACCTTGCCAGGACAAACGACTCGCTCACCTCCTCCTCCTCTTTCACCTGATTGGTTGTTTATTTTTCCTCCTCCCAGCTGAAAAGAAAAACTTTCTGTATTTCATCTCCAAAGAAAACAAAAAAAAAAAATCAAACGTCAACGATCTATGGCTGAGTACATTTATTTAAGACAATTACATTGTCAAGTTGTTTACAAAATGTTTGTGTGCGTGAGCCGAGAGAGGTCCCCCTTTCAATCAAAAAACTATTTGCAATGTTTATATAACATACTAGCTGATAAACCCGGCATTGCCCAGGATTGAATTTTCCCGCTCCCCCTCTCTCTCCACTCCCCCCTCTCTCTCTGCTCACCCCTATCTTCGCTCTCTCTCTCCGCTCCCCCTCTCTCTCAGCTCCCCATTCCCCTCTCTCTCCCCATTCCCCTCTCTCTCCCCCTTCCCTTCTCTCCCCTCCTTCCCCTTTCTCCCCCCAGCTCCGAACGTGCGTGACGTCACCCTGCCTTGCCCTCAGAGACCGCGAGAGCCAAGGCCCGCTCTGTTGTCAGGCATTGGGAGCCAATGAGAGCCAAGGCCCGCCCCCCAGAAAGCCAATGAGATCGCGCACAAACCCACAGACAAACATCTTTTGAGTTTTATATATATAGATTTAATACAGTTGTAGTTTCTAAGAGGCATTAGAAGCAGTATTAAAAAGAGAGCTCTGCACTACAGAACTACAGGTAGTCCTCGTTATCCAACGTTTCACTTTACAACGAATGGCATATCCAACGCTTTACAGTGCCACCCTATGGGCTGTTTTTCGATGCCGGAATGCGTTATCCGACGCCTGAATGCTGTTTCCCAACGCTAACCGCCACTGATTAACATGGGTCTCACTTTACAACGGTTTCACTATCCAACGCTACTCCCAGAACGGATTCCGTTGGATAACCGAGGACCGCCTGTACTCTATTTGAATTAATGCTCATTAAAACCATTCAATGTCACAAGCACCCGAAGCTCATTTGAAGACCTTTTGTCATTGAATGGATTAACTACCAAATACAATGTAGAGTAATTGCACCTGGGCAATTTCTACCCATTCACATATACTGTAGGTATTGCAGGTAATAGTGAATATAATATTATATAATGAGGATGACGCCCAGCCGTTATCCTCCTGGGAATGCTCCTTCTAGTCCTCTGCAGTCATTGCTTCTTCACCGTCCCAAAATGTGCTAAAAATAGAGAGAGGTGCTTAGGTGGGAACTAAGCTTTGCGTCCCCCACAAATTCACCTTGCATGTCATATATAATATAAATCTATTTCAGACTGTGTAACACTTACAAGTAAAGGGGAAGGTGATTACTAATCTCACCCCCTGCTTCCCTTCTTAACTCCAAGCTGAACGTGTTAAGGTCCTTTAGTCTTTCCTGACCATGCACTATTTTAGTAACCCTTTTTTGCACAATCTCTAAACCAGAACTGACCACAGTGCTCAAGGTGAGGTCTTACCATTGTTCTAGAATGTATTTATTTATACAAATGTTTTACCAGGAAGTAATACATTGAGAGTTACCGCTCGTTTTCAAGTATGTCCTGGGCAATGTTCTATATGTTGCCATCACTACAGGCACCCCTCATACCCTGCTTCAGAAGAGAAAACCTCACTGAGATTTCAGGAAGCTGAAGGTGCCAGGCAGACGTCTTCTACTTCCCTTCGTCTGCTCCACCTCTCTGCAGGACTGTGTCCTCTTATTAACTCGTTGCTGTGGAGGGAGAAACGCAGGTGGCACATGGCTCATAGAACGTGTCCCGTGTGCTGCAGGGTGGGACGGTATCAGTGACACAGAAGAAGACAAGGACAGTTGTTTATGAAGTATGTTCCTCACATTCCTGTCAAATATTTACAACTGTTCAGGTCTAATCCTGGTTAGTTGGCAGGTGTGAGGGTGGTATTGTAAAACAGAGACAGACTGACCATCTGGTATTGGCCATGAGACTAAAGATAGGAAAGATCTGGGACTTTGTTTCTGGCTTCAAAACATTAACGCATAATGGAGAGCATTTATCAAAGCCTCTGGGCTGCAAAACTGGTGCCGACAGTGAAGCAAAAACAGCATCAAATTTATCAGAAAAAATGCAATTTCTTTTCATATCATTTTTTTGTTTACTTTTCCACCATAATTGCCCAGATTTTGAAACTGGGCGCTCAGCTAAACAGCCCGACTTATCTACAGAGCTTTAGCCTCGTAAATCCTTAGTCTCCGGCTCATGAAGTCATCTAAGCTTAATTTGCATCTTAACTTATGGGAGGGCTCCCCACCCTCCCCACCCGGGAGCTCCCCACCCTCCCCACCCGGGAGGGCATCCCACCCAGGAGGGCATCCCACCCAGGAGGGCATCCCACCCCTTTGCTGATAGGTGGGCTTGGAATGAGTGGCAGAGCAAATTCAATATGTACCGGTTTCAGGTGGCGTTCAGGTAGGCAATCAATGAGCTGAGACAGGACCTCGTGGGTATCATACTCAAACATGAAGCAGGCAAAGCAGTTTGAGGTTTTCTGTTTGAGAAGAGATAACATTAAAAAAAATTAGTATTGTGCCCGGTGCACTGTGACATTCAGTGTAAACTCAAAACCTCAAATAAACCCAAATTCACCCCAGAAGCCCTGGAGCAATCACTACCCTGGGTAGGACCGTGTCATCCACAACTTTAAGGAGATGTACTGTAGGAGCCCCTGTAAGGCCGTGATTATGCCTAAAAACGCAGACGGTCTAAAAACAAAATACAAAAATAACAATGAAAGTAAACATACCAGTAGCGGCGCGCGCACCGCCTGGAGCTGCAGGGCGGCCGACTGGGGAGGACAGAGGAATTTGTTCTCTGGAGGCGACGGCCGCATCATGTGAGCGGTTCAGCCAATGAAGGCGAACCGCTCACGGCCACGCCTCTGCCACGCCTCCCTGTCTCCTCTGCTTCTCTTGTCTCCTATCTCCCCTGTATGTTCAAGATGCCGCTCGGCGGCAGCGTGAGGGTGACGTCACCGGATCACACCGCCGCCCAGCGGCATCTGGTAGAATCGTAGCCTTAAGTGTGCTGAATTGTTAAGAATTTTACCCTAACAGTGGGGTATTTGCAACAAGGCAAAACATTGCTCTAGATATACCAGGGAAAATATCCTTTTTATTTGAATAAGATTTTTGTCTTTGGTACATGTGGAGTCTTTTGGCACAGAACGGCACCACTTTGCCTACATACATATGGGTCATCGCGTCTGGTGGCAGATACCTATCAGATGACCTGCGGGGTGGGACAATTTTTCCCACACTGTAAAATATCAGACATTATTTGATTTTCAACTTTTATTCCATATTTTGGTAGAAGTGTAATGTTGTTGCTGTTCCAACCAGAACATCACAGAATTGTTTTACTGCCTTTTCTCCAGCTTTTCTCATACTTAGAGTATGCTCCATGCACTCATATTTCTGCACTTCTTTTACTATGGAGAAGGCTTCTTCTACAACATTGAGACATTTGATAGTCTCATATTCCACCTTCCCCTATTTCCTTCTACCTTATATATTTTGATGCCACCAAATATTTTCTGATACGGCTTATGAAACAGAGCTAGTCTTGGTTCCTTTTAGTTGCTCTTTTTGGATCAGCTCTACTTGTCTCGTATGAAGAACAGGAAACCTTTTATCGCAGATAATAACTCTACCAGCAAACACCATGTTGACCCTTCCAATTGTCTTTTTTTTTTGTTTCAATTTTTTTTATTAGGCATTTATGTAATAAACACTTTTACAAACAAACATATCTTGGCCTAATACAGGGTTTTTCTCATTTTTGTTGGTAACAGAGATAGTCTCAGCGTGCCCCCTGCCCCTTCATCCTGGGTCGACAGGGCTAGCGTGAGGGTGGAAACAGAGAAAGAGAGGGGGAGAAAGAGAGCGGGGGAGGGGTGGAGGAAGGAGGGTCTCCTCCTCCTCAGTTTCCCATGAGGGATTCCTCCCATGTCACACCTATTGCTTATTGGGGGTAGGCCAGTTTTAATCTAGTGTTTGGGTCAGCCATGGTTCCCATACTTTATAGAAGGATACTGTTGTCCTTTTCAGGAAGGCTGATAGCTTCTCCATCAACATTACCTCTTGGATTCTTTTTTTAACTGTTTGCTTAGGGGGGGGGAGACACCTTCTTCCATGAAGCTGCCACCGCACATCTAGCCGCCGTGAGAATTAAGGAGATTAATTTTCTTATTGGGCGGTCAATGTTCTCTATTGGCCTGCTTCCAATTGTCTTTTGTCGTTGTTTGGCTTCTATGAGGACATTACATATAAAAGACCTAAAGTATTCTGCGGTGGTCACTGGAGATGTGCAAAATATTGTTACCATATACTGTAGGTATAGTAGTTTAGGAACCAGTTGAAATGACCCAATTTTTGTCATGAAAAATGATGCACACATCTAACCATTTTGCGACATTTTGCCCCCAAAAATTATATTTCTCATTATTTGAAATCTAAATATGTGCAAAAGCAAGCAAAATGTCACTAATATAGTAGCTTAAAAAAAATATCACCAACATTATTGTCAAACTTGGAGTTGGGGTGCACTGAAAAAATGAAATTAAGGTTTTTCAGTGAACTTTTAGGTCACTGCAATGTTTTCACTAGCTGTGAATGTCCAAACAGTGCTATTAATACAATACTCTCTACTACTCTATGTAGCCATGCATAACAATGGTCTGCAGTCATCTCTCCTGATGGCAGAAAAACCTGGTAAGTTACAGAAATGCCAGCAGTAATCATGGAGGTTTGCCCTCACACCCTGGTGAGGTGCCCTATGTATGGATGGGAGTGGCTACATGCTCTGAGTCCACAGTTAGTGACATCAGAGATGTGCCTGTTTCCTGAGGTATATAAGGCACCGCACTGCCTAAAGTTAGTGTTGATGCTGCGAGGTGAAGTGCGGAGCAGCAAGTTCTGAGGTGGAATCAATGTGCCCACTAGTGCAGTAACTAGTGGCACTGTTCTATATCCAGCCATAGAAAGCCAACTGTGTCCAGGGACCTGGCACAGGGGTGATCTCCCTGCGAGGGAGAGGGGATCCCACTCCATTGGGAGGCGTACCTTTTAAAGGGGAGCACGGAGAAATGTGCGGCTGAAGCGGCTTCCTGTGAGGGGCAGCTGGCCCATACCACCTCTGTGCAATAAAGATGACTTGTTCAACGAGAACCCCATGGTGTGAGTCTGAAATCACTCTCCAGGGGCCATCACCACCAAGAAGGAGTTCCTCATCAGGACCATCTCCCTGCGGACGCATATATCCTGATGAGGTGGAGGCGCTGCACATGATATAGGTAGGACTCGCACCCACTACCTCAGCTGCCTGTCTGGAGTGACAATCCCCTAATACCATCATGCGGGAGACTCAGGAGTAATGTTGCCTACTGGTGCACCACCAGACACGACCATGTAATGGGGGCTGGTTAGACCACACGGGCCAATATGAGATGGGTGGGTCAGACTAGAGGGAATACCCGTTACATCTATAATATGTACTACTCACCCCTGGTGTAATGAAATTACAGTCATGTCCCTTTCCTTGTTGCTTTTTGCAATTGGTCTGCTTCAAAGTAAACTCCAAATGGACAAATATTCCAGTAGAAAACTGTAATAGAGAAGGAAAGAACAATGCTTATACTGTACCAACGTGTTGTAGAGAGAACAGAGACCAAACAGCACAGTACGGACCTGCAAAAACCCCTTCATATAGAGAGGAACAGAGACCAGAATACCTCTTTATATAGAGGAGAGGAACAGAGACCGGAACTCACCTTTATATAGAGGAGAGGAACAGAGGCCAGGACACACCTTTATATAGAGGAGAGGAAAGGAGACCAGGACACAACTTTATATAGAGGAGAGGAAAGGAGACCAGAACTCACCTTTATATAGAGAGGAATAGAGACCAGAACATCCCTTTATATAGAGGAGAAGAACAGAGACCAGAACACACCTTTATATAGAGGAGAGGAACAGAGACCAGAACACCCCTTTATATAGAGGAGAAGAACAGAGACCAGAACACACCTTTATATAGAGGAGAGGAGCTGAGACCAGAACACCCCTTTATATAGAGGAGAGGAACAGAGACCAGAACACACCTTTATATAGAGGAGAGGAACAGAGACCAGAACACACCTTTATATAGAGGAGAAGAACAGAGACCAGAACACACCTTTATATAGAGAGGAACATTGACCGGAACACACCTTTATATAGAGGACAGAAACAGAGACCAGGACACACCTTTATATAGAGGAGAGGAATAGAGACCAGAACACACCCGTCACGATAATATCATGAGATATTATGTATTTTTTTCAATTGGGCGCTTCGGGGGTAAATAAGCTACAGTTTGAATATATTCTTATACTTATCATAATTACTGTTTAAAATACAATATATATTTGGTTGATGACAGGCCCAGGCTTGTCATGTGTGGGTGCTGGGTTTCAAAGAGAGCATACACTGGCGACACACTTTATTCGAGCTCGGCTAGTCCCACGAATTCGGGTATACCCGGGTGTATTGAGGTTTGTGACTGTTTTCTGCCCGAGTACATTGCGTTATTTTCAAGGCAGGGATTGAAGCATTTTATTCCCGCTGGCTGCAATACTGCACAGTATATATAAATATATACTGCATTACAATTCAGGAATTTATGCCATCTGGTAGACACGCGAAGCATTGCAGCCTATTAAATCCTAATCATTATCATTTAACAGATCAGCCGCCCGTCAGCCAGGCATGAACCCAGGCTGGGAAGGCCAATGCAACGGGGCTTGTCTGAGGTGAGGAGTGGCGCATTCCAGGTATCTGCCAGGTACATACTGGGTATTTGCTCGAATAGAGTGTGTCGGTGCAGTAATTGGGGGTGCCTATCCTGTATGGCCCACTAAAGGGGTCAGATGTGTTGCATGTGCTGATATAGTCTCAAAATAAGGGTAGTTGTCTTGCCAGACATGGGAATAAAATATGGCTCCTGTGACAACTTTCTATAAACCTGGTCTTTTGAGATCTAGCTTCAAAGGCATTCCCAGGATTGTTCTGTATGGCCAGGGGTCATAGTTAAGAAAGTATTGGCCCAAAGAGTGTCTTTATTAAAAATGAGAATAGCATGTGAAGTCATCCCCTCTGCATAATAAGACTTACAAAGCTGTAATCGTGTCACCGAGGGGCACGTTCTGACATCACACACTGTATGTTTAAGAGGTAATAAGGGACAGATATTCATTTGTCACTCAAATTTAGGATTAAGATGGTCATATTTAATCTTGTCGCGTCCGCCATGAGTGCCTGAATGTATTAATGTGACACACGTGTGTAAGAAATTACTGAAGGGAAGTTATGAGTGGGGGTATATCCTGAGACAGATTCAAACGTGGTATGGACGAAGTTTTTTTTTACTCTGTAAAAAAACTGTCAATCTCACAGCTGATTTACGACAGGGGCTGGGTTTATGTTGTTCAATGGGGAAAAATACTGCATAAGAGAGCAAGGTTTAATGAAAAATCAGATTTCACCAGAGGATTGTTTTGGACAAAACACGTGATATCTCCTCTACTCCACCAGTGATCTCTCTGGGAGCAAAAGGAAGTGACTCTTTGACAAAGGCCGGTGCGGCTGAAACGCGTCAGAGTTTTTTCGTTGTGCTGTCCGTTATGTGCCATTAAAACTTTGTGTAACCAGTACTCTGCAATTTCTGGTCATCATTTCGTCCAAGGCAGTTGCACCGCCATTCACTTCCTTTTGCATCTTGATACTCCTTCGGTAGGAGCACGCCAAGCTGCACCTAGACCTCCAGCAGATCATGTGAGTCAATTTCCACTGTTTTATTATCAAGCTTCACTGTCCTTTTGCACCTGCAAGCCCGTGACACTCATATAAGACATACTTGGCTAAGGCTATTGGGAGTTTACATATAGGGCTTTTTAATGGTTGGACAGTGTTTTCACTTATTGTGGATATAAGGTGGATTATTTATTTATTTATTTATAACATATTTTACCAGGAAGTAATACATTGAGAGTTACCTCTCATTTTCAAGTATGTCCTGGGCACAGAGTAAGACAAATAATACATGGTTACAAATACAGTTACATAAATGAACAGGGTATACATTATATACAAGACATTGCGTGCACAGTTAAAGAAAATATATATTATGGGCGTATGAAACAGTTACAGACCAGATTAAAATGTGAGACAGCCTTGGATTTGAAAGAACTTAAACTGGTGGTGGATGTGAGAGTCTCTGGTAGGTTGTTCCAGTTTTGGGGTGCACGGTAGGAGAAGGAGGAACGGCCGGATGTGTTGAAGGCCAGAGAGGCTATGGCTGTGTGCATATAGGATTGTGTCGTCTGCATACATGTGTATTGAGGCTTCCTTACAAGCTGTGGGAAGATCATTAATGAACACTGAGAAGAGTAGGGGCCCCAGAACAGAGCCTTGCGGGACACCACAGGTGATATCCAGGGGGTTGGAGTTAGAGCCTGAGATGGACACATGTTGGGATCTTCCTGATAGGTAGGACTGAAACCAGTTTAAAGCATGCTTCCCTATTCCAGAGCTCTGGAGTTTGTTAAGCAGGATAGCATGATCAACTGTGTCAAAAGCCTTTGCAAAATCTAGGAATACTGCACCAATGAGTTGTCCCCGTTCCATGCCACACTGGATTTCATTGCAAACTTTTAGCAGGGTAGTTACGGTGCAGTGTTTGGGATGAAAGTCAGATTGGAATTGGCTAGGGAAATTTGTCTTGGTATAGAAATCGCTTTATTGGGAGTGGACACATTTTTCCATGACTTTGGATAGACTTGGGAGAAGTGAGATTGGCCTGTAGTTTGAGACAGTGTTTTTGTCCCCACTTTTGAAGATTGGGACAACTCTGGCAGTTTTCCAGGTCTTAGGGATATGGCCTGCAGACAGGATAGAGTTGACTATGGAAGCAATTGGTTTGGCAATGGCTGGGGCACCAAGTCGTAGGAACCTAGATTGTAGTAAGTCAGGTCCGCATTCGCTGCTTAGTTTTAGTTTGAGGAGCGCTTATGTAATATCTCCTCTCCAGATACTGGGCCAAATTGAAAATTGTGGGCAGTGTTGGGAGGGGGTGGGGCTATGTGTGTACTCCCAGGATGAGATCCAGATTTGTGGTTTGGGCTGCGTTTCGCTAATAAGTTAGTGGCACACCCCACAAAGTAATCATTGAATGCATTTGCAATGTCAGTGGGGTTTGTCAGAGTAATATCCCCCTTAGTGATATTACTTGGTTGTTGATGGTTAGGGGGCTGGAATATATTGTTGATAATCTTCCAGAATTTAGCTGGGTTTGATGTATTTTGGTGGAGATTGTCAGAGTAATATTGTGCTTTTGCGTGCCTTGTTTGCCTTGTGCACATATTCCGCATGCATCTGTAGTGATTGAGATCCTTGGTAGTGCCAGTTACTTTGTAGCTTTTCCACAAGGCATCCCTGAACTGGTAGAGTGCAATACGGTCAGTTGTAACCCATGGAAGGTGGGCCCCCCGTACCCTTATTTTGCGTAGTGGAGCATGGGTATCGCAGAGTTTTAAGAACTCTGATTGGAAATAGTCGAGCGCAGAATTATGGAGGTCTAATTCAAGTGTGCTGCTCCATTTGGATGGATAATTACAAAATGATCAATTAAAGATATACTCATGCATGGACTTTCCCTGTGAGCATTGTATAGGAGAGACTTCTCCTATTCTTTTTACTTTGATCTCTCTGTGAAAAAACATATGACATATGTGATGTATAGGGTTTTCTTTTATGTTATATCCTTTTAATTTTGAGAAACTGTTCTGCATTTTATTGTAACTGTATGTTCTTGGAATACTTTTTTCTGTAACCTAAGCACTGTATTTTTATATATATATTAAAACATTTAATAAGTAATGTTTTGGGACTCTGAATGAACTATCGTAAGCTCTGGGTTGAATATTTATGTTTTCGGACACATTTTGCTGCACCTGATGTGTGTGTTAAAGTGCAGAGTTGTTTCTATAATAAACAGGGATCTGGGGCCCTGGCAAATATTAATTTTACATTTTATTTGCATATCCCAGGTGGTAGCAGTGTTTAGATATGATTGCAATTGGGTAGGGGCTCACTGGAGTTACCTTGTGGAGGAGAAAGGTAAGTTGGCTAGAGTAGCCGTGTATATTAACCCTGGTTGCATATCTAAGTGACGTGCGGGGTTTGTGGTGGTGGTGGTATATTGGGACGGATTTAAGGGAGATGTTAACTCATTTGAGTGACCTTTGCAGAGGTGAAGATTGGGGCAGGTTGCGGGTTGTGTATTGATCCTTGTCCTGTAGAGGAGATAATGCACTATCTGAACTTCCATTATTTTCGTACAAAAGAGGAAAGAATCTTCGGGATCGCCTAGTTAGGGTGGACCTTGGGGGGACAACCACTCAACAAATATTTCTGGGCACCCCGAAAGTGGGTTGCTACAGATGCTGTAGCTGTACTCATTGCAATAATATTGTGGAGGGTCCCACTTTCCAAAACCCTGTCTCTGGTAAAATTTATAAAATTAGAGATTTCTATACATGCCTTTCAAAGGACGTCATATATTTGATCAAATGTCCATGCGGCAAGGGCTATGTGGGTGAGACCACCCAGAGGGTGAAGGACAGGATTGGACAGCATAAGGCGGCCATACGCAGATGTGACCCTGAAGCACCGGTAGCACATCATTTCACACAAGCTGGGCATACTGTGAGTCAACTGCGGTACCAGGTGATAGACGGCATTAAAATGGGGCGGCGTGGAGACAATCTACATAAGATGTTGCTACAGAGAGAATCAAAATGGATAAGAACCCTTGGCACTATGACCCCATTGGGCATGAACAAAGAACTAAATATGGGTTTCTACCTCTGAACCAAAGTGCCCCTTGCCGTCTCTTCCACAGTTGCCACAGAGTGTTCCTCTGGCTCCATGGTTTTGTGATGCCTGGTACCCTTTACTAGTGTCTCTAGTGCCCCCTTTTATTGGGTTATGTGTCTGTGGTGTTGGGTACCTGCGTCTTGCCGCCTGTGCGGATTGATCCAACTTTCGCCCGTGGCAGGTGTCCCCCACCGCTGGCCTGACACCCTGGTTCTATATAGTTCCTTTATAATCTTGTCCTATGTTTAGTGTCCCCAATTACCCACCAGGTCATATTTTCCTAGATTTAATGATCATTATTTGTGTATATAGTAGCCTCTTTATACATTATTTGTTTGTGTGTTCAGTTCTTTTCATACATTGCTTAGCTTATGAGAGGACCAAATAATACTCTGCTTTTAATATGGTATGTTTTTATTTTCACCTATTTTAGGTAGCCCTCTGAGGGTAATCCTGTGGATGTCCTACTATAGCTAATTATCCACACATCTAAATATGGTTTGGGATCGTACTGCATGCTGCCAGACTCCTATACTGCCACATATCAAAAGATTCGTTTCTTCAAGCTCCAGAGGACAGGCATGGCGTCAGTGAAGTCCCGTGGTTACCATGGTAACCCGATCTGTTTACATTTACAAGGAGGAAGGAGAGAGTGGTACAGCGCTATGGACACTACCACCTGCATGCTATCAGGCTGATTGGAGCAACGCGCACAGCAGATGACGTCAGGATTCCCTTAAGAAGCCTTATGAACTGCACATTCACTGCAAACACCCTCTAGAGTGAGGAGCTGGCTCGTGGTCTGTGTGTCCTATTAACTAAGGACTGTCTGGTTTGCACTACTCCTGATTTGCCTCCTCTCTTTGCTGTTCTCTGGTGTTCTCAGTTGTTGCTAGTTCACTAATACATTGTAGCTGTTTGCATGTAGTTTGTCCCTGAATATATCTATACAAAAGTTAAACTGTGGATTTATTTTGCCAATTAGTTTAGGGATATTGTATGTGTATTTAATTAGAATATTACTTAGAATTTGTGGCGGGTCTTCTATTGTTTTTACTTAGGGTCAGTTCTGTTGTTGTGGGTTCTGGGGCTAGGGAAGTACCCTCTTGTCCCCTTGGGACTGAGGGGAACGGGCCTGACGAAGGGACAAGTCCCGAAACGTTGCCCCCCTATACTCCCCCGTTGTGACCCACTTTTTTTGTTTTCTTTGTTCCCTTCCCACCATTCACCTCACCTTCCCTTCGTTTTCCCATCCTACTTTTCCTTTATCCCTTATCCTCCTGTACATCCCACGTATGGCCCTACCTATACTGTATGTTATCTGTTTTCCTAGTGTGGCGTTGTCAGTTGTTTGACTTATTTGTGCACTGATTAAATTTTCAAATTGGTTATATACCAGTGACTTTGTATCTATTATTAGGGTGTGCTGGGTTTTCTTCAGTACTTTATCATGTACAGAGGGTTCTGTATTATGTACATACAACATCTCCAATGCCGACCCTTACAATCAGTTGAGCACATGAAACTGAGGGGACTCAGCAAGGAGGATTACCCTATCGACGGAGTAGTGAAGGTTCGGCTGGAGATACTTCAGCTGAACACAGGCAAATTGCACCCTATGGACGTGGAGGCGCTCGTATGCCCCGAGCCCCAAGAGTATCCCAGTGCTCCGATCATACTGGGAACCAATACCGATGTAGTGCGGGCAATAATCAGGGCCTATCTGCAGGAAGCCGGCGAACTGCCTTTGGATAGTCTGACCATCCACCCCATCCTTCTGAATGAGTGTTGTATGATATCCACACTTGACAGAGACAGAGAGCTCTTCAACCTGCAGGTGGGGTTAACAGAGATTCCACCAAGGGGAGTGAAGTGCATGGCCACATTGTGCTGCTACCCCGACCGAGACAAGGTCGATCACCTCTTTTCTCTGGAAAGTACGCCCGAGGAAGACGCCCAGTGAGGCTTCAAGCTGGTGCTGGAAGTTCGAGAGTGGTCCTCCAAGATTCCGGGAAGAATTAAAGTATTCGTCCAAAATATCTCCCCATATCCCATGGCATTTGATCAGGGGCAAAGATTGGGGCAAATTACTGCTGCGGTGTTAGAGCATCCAGCCGAGCTGCCTTTCAACTTCGGAGACTCAACCCTGCCGGCCTAATGGACAGACTGACTAACGGCCAGATTGGAAGAACGCTGGGCTGTATTCTCCACAGGTGGGATGGATGTGGGCTGCAGTCAAAGCGCCCAACACATTATCCAGCTTAGGGACGCCACCCCCTTCCGCGAACGTTCTCGTCGCATCGCCCATCAGGATGTGGACGATGTAAGGAACGTCTTACAAGAGATGGAGACAGCGAGAATTGTGACTGAATTCCGGAATCCCAACGCCTCGCCCATCGAGGTGGTGAGGAAGAAGAATGGGTCGATTAGACTGTGTGTCGACTACCAGACACTGAACAAACGTACGATACTTGACCAGTACACTCTCCCTCGCATCGAAGAGATTCTCAACGCACTAACTGGAAGCCAGTGGTTCAGTGTCCTGGACTTGCGGTCTGGGTACTACCAGGTACCGATGAATACAGAAGACCAGGAGAAGACTGCCTTTGTCTGTCCCCTGAGCTTATATCAATTTACGCATATGCCCGAAGGCATCTATGGAGCTCCTGCGACCTTTCAGCGCCTAATGGAGTAGACCATCGGTGACATGAATCCCTGAGAATGCTTGGTCTACCTGGATGATATCATCATCTTTGGTAAGACCTTGAAGGAACATGAAGAACGGCTGCTAAAAGTACTGAACCGTCTGGGTTGAGAAGGCCTGAACTGTCCCTAGACAAGTGCTGGTTCTGCCATACCTCTGTGATCTACGTGGGACACATTTTGTCCGCCGATAGGATCGCCACGGATCCGGCCAAAGTGGAAGCCTTAGTGAATTGGCCGCGATGGGGGAGGTAGGAAGGGTACTAAGATACTTTGGGAGTCCAAGGGAATAAAGGGATCACAGAAGTCTTATGCATCTGTGGGTATGGAGTGAGAAAGATGTAAGGAAGAGAAAGGGATTGGACAAGCCTCATGCTTCTGGTTGTCGGTGCAGAAAGGTACCTAAGAGACCTAATTCTTGTGGGGTGAGAGGAGAAAGCAATCAGAGAAGCCATATGCTTGGGGTCGAGAGGGAGAAGGGTATTGGAGAGAACTCATGTTTCTGGAGAGTGTGAGGAGATGGGGCTCAAAGAGGGGAGATGGTTGGGGAGGTGAGGAAGGAGGGTCCAGAAAAGCATGATGTTTGAGGAGATGGGTGGTGGAGCAATGGCCAAAGAAGCCTGGTTCTTTGGAGCTGCAGTCTCCATTCTCTGATGGGATGGGATCATGTCAGATGTGATATGATATGGTTTGTGATGTCATGTATGATGACATCACCAAAGCATGGGTGTGGCTTAAGTTTGCGTGTCACGTTAACTTCAACATTCCAGACTTTTGAAGGGTTTGCTTACAAACCTTAACTACACTTTCACAAAGTTTTTTTCAATTGAATATGTATATGTAACCCCACTTTGGGATTATTATGGCCTTAAGGGGTTAACTATGTGGGCCCACACAGAGTAACGCCCCTTCCCCATGACATGCTGCATGACTAGGCAGAATCATAGCCCACCCTCTTCTGCCTAGCTATAGTGATGTAATCGCAAGATATATATAGGAAGGAGAGGTTTCTAGAAGGTCAGGTCTCAGGAGGAGTAACATAAGAGGGATCTCACAGTGAATAGTGTATATAGGTTGTAATATAGATGAGTATGTAGAGTATATACAATATAGATGTTATAGGCTAAGGATCTCCTTTATTGTTTTATAGTTAGGGACAGTGCCCTACATAGATAATGTCCCCAGGAATTACTCCACACTGCTCTCATGAATCACATAGAGGAAGCCTATGCCTGGATGGGGTTCCCCGAGCCACAGCCCCGAGGCATAGCTGGATCAGCTATGGAGAGTCCATAGCTGGCTCTCGCCCAGAAGGCCAGAATATGGCATTAAGTACCCGAGACGAGGATACTGACAACAAACAGAAAGAGAGTAGTACAAGGCCCAACAGGGTTCCAAAAGATCACTTAGGTAACAAGGATTAGTCATGTCTCAGCACCTCCCTAGCGGGCCGAGATACAGGGTAGCTAGGGAAGAGAATACAGACCACACAAGCAGGAAACATTAACGGTGCAATATAAGAAGTGTGTATATATTGTGGATGAAACTATATCGATGGTGTTTAATAAAGCTGCTGTTTGTATAAATAAAGTTATTACACCCAACCTGCAGGAATCCAGCACCCTGGCAAGGTAACCAATTCTAAATAAGACAACGGATTAGAAATGATTGATCAAATCCTATGTGGAGAAGGGGCGGCTCAGTGAGTAAAGACACTGACTGGCACTGAGTTTGAAGCAGGGGATCCTGGTTTAATTCCCAGTGTCGGCTCCTTGTGACCTTGAGCAAGTCACTTTATCTCACTGTGCCTCAGGCACCAAAAATATAGATTGTAAGCTCCACGAGGCAGGGACATGTATCTGTAAAGTACAACGTAAGGCCTCGTTTAGGGCGCCAAAGGCAGGAGTTGGAGGGCGGTTGTTTGCGTGACCCCTGTGTCACTGTAAGTGGACACAGAGCATGATGTCACTTCCTTCACTACACCATACACATCACAGGGGATGAGGGAAAACCTCATGATTACTCCTGGCAACCTGACCTTATAACAGGAAATATTGCACAGAAGGAGAGAGGCATTTAACCCCAAAATTACACAGGGCTACATGAGTAAATCCCCTGTTCTGCAAATCTGGTTCTTTCTACAGTTGCACAGCAAAACACAACCAGATTTAGGAAGGTAAAAACAATCCCTTAGTTTTCAACATGATTTACATTTCTTTGATAAATCTGGGCTTATTTTTTCCACCAGTTAAGACATCAACACACATTCCCAAAAGTCCTGGCAGCAAACTCTATGTTAGTTCTCCATGCTCATTATACGCAAGTTATTGTGATTAGTATTAGATGCAGAGGTGTCCTCGGCCACTTAATGCTGCTGATCCCTTATACCAGCACCTAATGCACAAAGTCACTAACACATGTACAGATGCACTAACACACACAAAGTACACACCCATTAACACAGAGACACAGATACACACATGAACACACCGATATGCATAGAAACACACTGATACACACAGACACTGATATGCACACACTACAGACATGCTGGTACACACATACACACACACACACACTCTGCTACACACACCATGGCACTGATACACACAGTCGGAACATTGATTTATATAATGATATATACAGATATACACATAAATGTGAAAGTATTTGCATATTTGCACAAGCACACACACAGACCCACACATGCCTATATACTGCTGTAATTGTAAGCCAGTGTTTTGTTTTTTTTGCCCATATCAGTGCTATGGTCATGGAGGTAGATATATAACATACATTAAGTACTAAAGATGAATAATACTTGAAGTCGATACATGATCCCCTCCACATATCATGATGGTATCATAACAAACTCATAGTAACTTACTTTTTCTGTTGCTTTCAATACAGAAGACACTTGGAAACCACTCTGGATGTGATCCTTCTTGTGGAAATCCTCAATCACATTGGCCAGTGCTGTGTTCTGTAGGGCAGACAGCTCTCCCATTGGGATTTGGCCCTTTACACCAAGAGCTAGAACCATAGAAATCAGCCACAAAGCTACAGCCATTGTATTCATCTTGGCGACGCTCCTCTCTGATGTAAATCTCTCCCCGCTTCCAAGCTTCAGTTTCTCTCTGTTTAATATTGATCTTGGTCTTCTATTAACTCACATATACTGTACGACCTTGCCCCAAAACATTGAGGACCTTTGGATAGGAAAATCATAAACAACAGCTTGGATGTCCCGATGTATTCTATTTCAGATCTCTTCCGTACATTTCACAGTTGGAGAACAGAGATGTGTCCAGCTGGCGTCTCATGAGTTGATGTTTTTTTAATGTTCAGACAGGATGTGTAACAGATAGCATGTGTATTGCCTCATAATATCCTGAACTGAAGCTTTACATAACAGGGAAAATGCGGTGGTGCAAAAAAAGATACTGCTGCCATCAAGTACATACTTTGTTTGACAAATCACAGAACAACCCTCACCCCTGCATGGCACCAAACATCAGGCACCTCACCCCTGCAGTGCCCCACTCCCCGTTAGGGCCAGTGGGCCACAGGTCATCCATTAAGAAGGGGAGGTGTAGAGGGAGAGGGGGTTGGCCCGGTATTAAAGGGGTTGCACCCCATATGGCCACCCCCGGACCTCACCAGGGAGGCAAGGGGTTAACTGGACTGCAGTCCAGGAATGTGGTTTACACCTTGTCATGTCATGAAAATGTATGTTCCCCGGTTCCCATGTTTCCTTATAATCCTGTATTTTAAAGATGTTTTAAAGTGCATTTCTGTATCTTCAGTTCTGGAGGTCGCAGGGAGTTGATATTTGGCCAATATGTGGAGTCACTGTAGGCATTAAAAAAAACTGGCAAATTTCGATCCACTGAGCCCACCAGAATGGAACTTATTAATATGTGTAGATATTAAAGTGTATATGTATGGTATTTTGGATCTGTTCTGAAAATGCAGACTCCATCTGCTATGCTAATAGGTCATGAAGGGCAGCCGGATAATTTGAACATAAGCACTGTGATCAAAAGTTAACTGCCCTGATTGTTTACACTAAGTACTAATCAACAGACCAAGTACTAATCAACAGACTATGCCACTCTAATTGTTACCTGAGGGCGGAGAATCATCAAACTGGAGTGGTTTGTAAGTGTTATATCTACACCTACAAACAATGCAGATCCTACCAGATACTTAATTTGGTAGACTGGTCGTCACCCCTGATTTAATTATGGGGCTACAGAAATAAGACCCTCAAAGTCCCAGTACACATGGGCTAATTTGCTGGGGGGCATGAGTTAATCTGTGTCTCCACGTTAGGGATTGGATACAGATAATTGTTCACCAATAGTCTGTATTCAATGTTAAGAATAGGGTTACACAGGTATATAAACGGTGTCAACCCTACAGTTTTTAGTTCTTCTTCTGATACCATCTTGAATGTCACCGGATTGCTGGAGAATTGCTAGCTGATACTTCTCCATCCCCCAACCCTAAGTAAGTGTTACCTTCTTGCCTGTTAATTGTACTATATTGCTGTGTTCACCTTATTTAAGGAATAAATATATTTTATTATATCTAAGCCTCGTTCAGTTCAACCCAGATATTTGGTGTTCATTATATCTTGTCATAAGCTACCGTGACAATGGTTACATTAAGTGAGCAGGGTTATACATTATATACAAGACATTGCATGCACAGTTAAAGATAATATATTATAGGTGTATGTAACAGTTACAGACCAGATGAAAATGTGAGATTGCTTTAGTTTTAAAAGACCTTAGGCTGGTGGCGGCTGTGAGAGTCTCTGGTAGTGACGGAGGAGTGGACGGATACTTTGCTGAATCTTGGGACCGCGAACAATCGTTTGGAGTCTGATCTGATACGTGCTGCATGTGGTAGGGGTGAGGAGCTTGTACAGATAGACGGGTAGCTTGCCCAGAAAGTATTTGAAGGCTAGACAGGAAAGGTGAACTTTGCGCCTAGGCTCAACTGATGGCCAATCTAGTCCTTTGAGCATTTCGCAGTGATGTGTGTTGTAGTTACATTGGAGGACCAAACGGCATATTGAATTGTAGAGGGTGTCAAGTTTGCTAAGGTGAGTTTGGGGTGCCGGGCCTTATATTATGTCCCCATAGTATATAATTGGCATTAGCATCTGCTGTGCAATTCGCTTTCTGACCAGCGGGCTTAGGTAGATTGTTCCAGTTGTGTGTGTGGGAGTAGAAATGTGCTGGTATCGCCACAAGGCAAATGGGTATTTAAGGAATCCACCAGTCAAAAAAAGAAGAGAGGCGGGAGAAATCAAGACAAATAAAACATCAGGTTAAAGCATTTTTACCAGTGAACCACATTGTTATTTTGTGCTCTTTTTAGAGAGAATAAAATATGCAATGAACCCCACTGATCTCATCCCCAGGACTGCGATGTGAGGAAAGGGCTATTAAGTGAGCAGTGGTCAGAGGAGTGTCCTTTTCACAGCAGATCCTTCAGGTATTGGTGCCTACGGCAGAGACAGAAGGTAACAATCTGTGCACAAAGTGGTCAGTGGCTTTTTCCAGAACTGCACCCACACAAAATGTAAAAGGGCTGATACTGACATACTTGTAATTAGCATAGAGAGATCAATTTTCTGAGTAAAACGCCCTCGATATTTTATTCGTTTTTTACATTTATTTAGTTTATGTCCTCATTGTAAGAGACATGTTCAGAGGTACACAATGGAGACTGTTTTAAGGTGAAATTAAAATAAGGCTTTGTTGCGCCTGTTGCTTTAAACACAGCAAGCATGTAAATTAGCAAACAAAATCCGCTCCACTCTGGAGTATATATACACTTTTGATCCAGCTCTCTAACTGCATGGTTAGCCCAGTGATTCACCAGCCCAAATCATAGAGACATTCATATACTTAGACATAGATAATAGTCTTAAAAGAAAAGTCTTATCTGTTAGCTGGGTTGCTGTAGGGGAAGGCTTCTTTGTTCTCCTGGTGTCCACACCCATCTGTGATAAGGCAATGTCAGGATCCAGGTATAGAAGTATTATCCCCTGTATCTTGTTGTCAGCTTGCAGTCTCTTTTGGCAGGCTCAAAACGTCTGTCTCCTTGTTCAGCCCAGTTGTGGACTAAGGAGTCTTTCTTCCTGTCTCAAAGGCAGGCTTTATCTAACCCCTGTAATCAGCCAGGTGGTGTTAGTTAATTGCCTACCAGCAGTTAACCACCACACTGCTGGATTAGAGGCACATTTGTGAACAGGGATAAGTCCCCTGTTACACTCATATTATAGATTTTTCTTTCTAATGTTGGGCAGATACGAGAAGTTCATAGAGATATTGAATATTAATGCAGATAAGAACTAGTTGGCCCACTAAGTCATGTTTGTATTTTGAATGCCTTCCTGGAGAGGATGCAAGCAGATATGTTCTAGTTCTTTCCATTGTACTTGCAACAATTTCTTCATTTGCATATTATAACCATGTACCAGCTTCCCGTTGCAGAGCCAGTAACCAGCCTCCCACTGATGAGACCCACAAGGTCTAAAAAGCCGTCTGTGAGTAGGATTACTGGCTTTGCACTTAACCCAGGCTGTGCTGAAACGCTGTGTAATACGGCAGGCATAAGCTTATGTTAAAATGGATAACAAGTAAAGAGTGACACAATGTGTGCTCATTTGCATGTCATTACCCAGAATCCCTGGCTGCAGTGGAAGCACTGCATGCTCAGAGATAATGGGGAAATACAGGGTGGCAGACCTCTCTGAGACATGCAAATGCACCACAAGTGGTTTACTGTACATATCTACTAAATATTACATAGAGAAGGTGCAAATATAACAGCCTGGCATCTCCTCAAACCGCTGCTTTCAACCCACCCGACACCCAGCACACGAGCTCCTTCTAACTTACTGTATACCAATCCTCTCACCACTCCACTTGAAAACTCCCTACGGAGTTTATCTCCATGCCTACTATCACCTAACAGACAGGGGTGGCCCACTTCAGTCCTCAAGGGCAACTAACAGGCCAGGTATTAAGGATATCCCTGTTTCAGCACAGGTGGCTCAATCAGTGGCTCAGACATTGACTGAGCCACTGATTGAGTCACCTGTACTGAAGCAGGGATATCCTTAAACACCTGACCTGTTGGTGGCCCTTGGGAACTGGAGTTGGCCACCCCTGCCTTAGGATATAAATAAGCTTCCCTCCCACTGCGCTGCCACAGTACCACTTCAAGAAGAGACCCATGAGGTTTTGAGAGCTTTGTACCGTCTAATTTATTCTATGAAGAATCCTCATATTGATGCAGGACCATTACAGCTGCTAAAACATTGAACTACACAACCTCCTAAATTATTCTCACGGGCTCCCCCTTTTTAAGAGTGCAATTATTGTACTGAATGACACAAACCAATGTTACGCACGTTTTTGTTTATTGGAAATAAATCAAGTCTACATCATAAATGGTACTTATACTTGACATGAGAGGGCATCTTATGTCATAGCTACATCCAATATGACAAAAATACACAGTGAAATACCTATATATTCTCTTGAAAAAGGGTCATTTAGTTAAATCCTTTGGCCAAAGCATTTTACACCTGCGAACCACATCAAGGCATGACCAAATATTGCAGGTCCTAACACTGATTAAAATTCTTATTTACCTCTATAGTTAGAGGAAGAATGATCACATTGGATCTGTCCCAACCAGCTGCATGAAAAAGACTTGCTTACTTGGAAAATGGGGAGGGGCGAGCTTAAACCCAGGGGGGAGGGGGGGAGCCACAAACTCCCAAAAACAGCTGAGACCAGCTGGACACAGTTAATAAACACACAGATACCCAGTAAGCTCTGAGAAAACCCAAAATATCTGTGCACTTCTTTGACCTGTGCTTTGCTGTAAAAACTGTGATATACCGGAAGGCATATGCTTTCAGGGATCTATGTTAAAGTGGCTAAGAAGCAAAAAGTGACACTGTGAGTGCTTATTTGCATGTCAGTGTCCAGAATCCTTTGCTGCAGTGGAAGCGCTGTGTGATTATGTGTGGAAGCAGGATTGTGGATCTGTCTGAGACATGGGAACGCGTTCACAGTTGTGTGCATCTTTATCCTTTCAGTCAAATGAACGTTTCCTCCATGCGACGCAAATTGCGAGCCATAAAAGTTTGTCACTTTAGACTTGGCGGATCCTTTAATTTCACTCAGAACTAAATACATCTCATTATAACCTATGTGTCATGCAACCCTCTCCCCCGCCTGCCCCCCCCCCCCCAACTCCTCCTACTGACACTCCCCAAATCAGAATCTGAACACACGAGGCAGAACTGGAGCAAATACCTTTAGACATTGATGGGAAGAGACAGAAATAGAAAGTGATGCTACTGTATGTGCTCCAGTTTTGCTGCAAATGTGTCTTGACACATCGCCGCTGTGAAATCTTTCCATTGATAAATGGGGTCCAAATCTTTTGCACTCATGTTATACCAGTTTTGCAGCTGGGAGAATTTAGTAAATAACAACCATGTTAGCTTTACTATACCTGCTATACATGTATACAATGATGTACGGGGCTGGATACATGTCCAGCTCGTGATAGCAAAGACTTCAAGTAAGATCATAACTCATTGATTGGTGGAAGGGAATGCTTAACATTGTCTCGTGTGTGTGGCCTGCCTTCCCTCGCTGAAGGGGCTTATAGTTTTAGTTTATGTCCCACAGTTACCCAGCAGGGCTCTTTTACTCGTACGTTTCTGATGTGAAGGTATCCGTCTTCATTTCATACCCATGTGGCTCAGTCTTCTTCACTGGAACTGGCCACGAAGGAACCCAAAGTAGATCTACAGCCAAGATGGCGGCAGGTCCCTCCGGTCCTGTGATGCCTCGGCTGCAGTTGGCTGTTCTTTCTATGTTCCATCACGGCCCTGGTTCTCTGGGCTGCTGGGCTCTGTGGGAGGAGGAAGGCAGGAATCTGTTATGGAGAAGGTATTTAAGGCCGCAGTTCCCAGGCAGACCACCGGTTTATTTACTTACACTGAAAGAGTTCATTCTCTATCTGCCAAAATAACCACTCGGGCCGTCTTTGGCTGAAAGTTGATTTTTTTGTCTGAAAAGGGCCTGAAATGGCCGCTTCAAACAATATAGAATTTCCCCTTAAGAATCAAAACAGGAAGTTCTCTCCCAGTGTAGGAGCTTTGCAGAGAATATCAAAGTTGGAAATTGCCCCTTTCCAAGATGACTGCTCCTGAACATGGGAGTCTCAGTCATCCCAGTAGGATAAGTTTGTTTATTCCCCCCTTGTGTCTGCATAAAATAAGCTTGTTTACCACGTTTCTTACATGTGACACAAATAGTTTGGCCAGGGAGGTTTATGCCACCTCAAACATGGCCTATATTCTTGGCGCTAAGACAAAATAACGTAAGGGAAATAAAATATAGAACATTTTTCTTTTTATATGTGCAGTACTTACCCTGTCCCTAGATCTTTTCCTACTCTGACTTCACCAAATTAAACGGTGACACTTACATTGGTATCTATTTATTGCACAATTTTGGCGTAAAACGGGTGTATTTTTATCTTGCATTATATTGCACCAATTTACAAGGTGTTTTGCTCCAATTTCCCCCCCCACGCATATTAATAAGAGCCGTGTTATAAGGAAAATATCAAATTCTGCCAATCTCTCTGATCCATGTTGCGTCAAAAAGGTCTGTTGTGATGTAAGCCTCCCGTCACCAGATATAAGAAACCCCGTCTACAAGAATATTAATTAGCAAGTAATTGTTTTTAAAGTGGCATGTGAGTGAATTAGTATCTCCAAATTCCAGGGGGAGCAGAGGAGGTCACCATAAAACAAAGAGAACCCGTTGTAATGCAGCAGCGCTTACACTACCGGTGGTGTTGTGATGGGAATCTGGGCTCTTATAGGTTATCTACTCACAATGTGACAATACAAAACTCGCATATTCAAAGTGTGTTTTTTTTCTTTGATGCGATAGTTGTCTCCTGTGGGAGTGTCTTAATATAGTGATACCCAGGGTCGACAAATGCACTCGCCTGGTTGCCGTGGGTGACAGCATTTTGGCCGCTGTCGACTGCGACCTGAAGAAGACGGCCTTCTCCGTCTTGTTCTGCAAATTAAACTTTTCCCACTGCAGCTCCAGTTAAAATAGCCGTGCGGCGTGAAATGATGCTGCGCTGCCATGGCAACGTGACGCTACATGATGTCACGTGGAACCACATTACGCGACGCCGCGTGACGTCATGATAGTGATATTTGATGCCGCGCGACCATTTTAACTGGAGCTGCAGGGGGAAAAGATGAATTTGCAGGGGAGAAGACAGAGAAGGCCGCACCATGCCGTCGAACCCTGTAACCGGACCCCGTCGCAGGTAAGTGTCGTGAGGGGGTGAGGGAGTGTTTTTGGGGGGGCGACTGACTTTTGGAGGGGTGTAGTGGGTTTTTGCCCAGTTTATTGGGCCCTGGTGATACCTATAGTATGGGAATCGTTTAAATGTACTTTGCATATCTTCTTTTTCTGCACAGCAATGTCTCCCTAATGTATTTGAGGGGAGATTTGAGGGGATGTATGTATGTATATCTTTATTTATATAGTACCATCCAGGTACATAGCGCTTCACAGCAGTAATACACGTGACATAATAATATAACACAGAATGGGAAAAAGCGCTTCAGACATCAAAGTAACAATAGGAAAGGGAGTCCCTGCCCAGAAGAGCTTACAATCTAAATATATATACAACTGGCGACACCTGAGATAATTGGGATTTATACTAATTTTGGATAAGCAAAGTATATTTAAATGAATTAAATTAGCGTATATCCCAGGTATCTCAATGTGCTTCTTTTGTGCAAAGGTGTCTCTCTATGTATTGTATAAAAGGTATGCTTGTGGCGGTATATATAGGGTGACCAGATTTACAAAAGTAATAAGTGGGACACATTAAAAAAAATATTTATAAAACAAATTACATCACCAACTGCGCTTTGTCTCCTTTATGTCTCTCCAACCCTTTCTGTACACACACACACACACACACACAGAGACACCCACACACACACACCTCCATTCTCGTTCCCCCCTCCCATACCTCCATTCTTATTCCACCCTTCACATTTTGTCTCTCTCCCTGCCCCATTCTGTCTCTCTCTCTCTCTCTCCCCCATTCTCTGTGCCTGTCTCTCTCACCCCCAGTCTCTGTGTCTCTCCCCCCCCCATTATCTGTGTCTCTCTCTCCCCCCCATTCTCTGTCTCTCTCCCCCATTCTCTGTGTCTCTCTCTCCCCCATTCTCTCTGTCTCTCTCCCCCATTCTCTCTGTCTCTCTCTCTCCCCCATTCCCTGTGTCTGTCTCTCCCCATTCCCTATGTCTGTCTCTCTCCCCATTCCCCGTCTTTGTCTCTCTCCCCATTCACTGTGTCTGTCTCTCTCCCCATTCACTGTGTCTGTCTCTCTCCCTATTCATTGTGCCTGTCTCTCTCCCCATTCCGTGTGTCTGTCTCTCTCCCCATTCTGTGTGTCTGTCTCTCTCCCCATTACGTGTGTCTGTCTCTCTCCTCATTCTGTGTGTCTGTCTCTCTCCTCATTCGGTGTCTGTGTCTGCCTCCCCATTCTGTGTCTGTGTCTGTCTCCCCATTCTGTGTATGTCTCTCTCTCTCCCTCCCCATGCTGTGTGTGTGTGTCTCTCTCTCTCTCCTTGCTGTGTCTCTCTCCCCATGTTGTGTCTCTCTCTCCCCATACTGTGTGTCTCTCTCTCCCCCATGTTGTCTCTCTCTTTCCCCCATGTTTTGTGTCTCTCTCTCTCCACCATGCTGTCTCTCTCTCTCCCCATGCTGTGTCTCTCTCTTTCTCCCCACGCTGTGTCTCGGTCTATCTCTCCCCATGCTGTGTCTCTCTCTCCCCATGCTGTGTGTCTCTCTCTTGCTCTCTCTCTCCATGCTGTGTGTCTCTCTTTCCACCCATGCTGTGTCTCTCTCTCTCCCCCATGCTGTCTCTATCTCTCTCTCTCTCCCTCTCCATGCTTTTTCTCTCTCTCCCCATGCTGTGTCTCTCTCTCTCCCCCATGCTGTCTCAATCGCTCTCTCTCCATGCTGTGTCTCTCTTTCCCCCCATGCTGTGTCTCTCTCGCCCCCCATGCTGTGTTTCTCTCTCTCCCCCCATGCTGTCTCTCTCTCTCTCTCCATGCTGTGTGTCTCTCTCTCCCCATGCTGTGTGTCTCTCTCCCCCATGCTGTGTCTCTCTCTCTCTCCCCATGCTGTGTCTCTCTCTTCCCCCCTCCATTCTGTGTCTCTGTCTCCCTATACTGTGTGTGTCTCTCACCCCATTCTTTATCCTACCTGTCACTGTGGAGCATGTTTGGGGGGGAAGCCATCTTGATCCCTGGCAACAGACACCGGAAGTTCTCACTGACTCACTTCCAGGTCTCACTGCTGGGGCTCCGCTGAAGCTAATCCTACTCCCACCTTCTGCAGCTGCAGAATCTCAGACTCGGCCTCCGCTCTCCTGCTCTCCTCCTGCTCTCCTCCCTGCCTGCATTCTCTGCTCTCTGGTGCCCCCTCCCCCCCTTTTGCGTTTTGACTCTGATGGTCAAAACCGGGCCAGTCAGAAAAAAATCGGGACATTTTAAAGAATGTCGGGCACCCGGGACAGACATTAAAAACTGTGACTGTCCCGGCTAAACCGGGACTGTCCCGTGTAAACCGGGACCTCTGGTCACCCTAGGTATATAGTATCTCTGTGTCTATGCGTGTGTATCTGTCTCTGTCTGTCTCAATAACATACCTCTCTGGATCTGGGCCTATGGGAGATAACTGTGCGTACTGTCGCTCACCTCTTCACTGGAGCTTTGAGACTCAGAGCTTTGAGACTCTGAGCTCCAGACCTTAGCACAGTCTTGTTGGACACAGGGGGTTTCATTATTCCTCTGCAACGGACGTGAGCTTTGTCTGTTAGCTGTCTCCTTTCCCACAACTCTCTCAGTTCCAGCAGCGGATTTCCCCTGTGTCAGAAGAAATCCAGGTTTACAGCCCGACGCTGCGCTTCCAGTTTGTGCTGGATAGTTTATTTTATGGTTACTTCATATTTAGATTCTAGAGATTGGTTCATATTGTATGTGGAATAGATTATTCTCCTTCTCTAAACTTAACATGAACACCTTCCTTCAACAGTGAAATTTCTCTCTCTCTACATAGTGTGTATACAGTAGTTTAATGTCACATTATGTTATGAAGTGCTTTCACAGGTGTACTGTATATAAATATATAGATATTAATATTGCATCTGCCTTGCGGTTATGGGCTACCGACATATATAAGTGACTTTTGCTTTCTTCATAAATGACATTTTGCACTAAAATCTCATCATGACTTTCTCTTGACGTTTTACACGTCTCTAATGTGAAACAACACACCAGCAAAGGTTTTAAGCTACAAACACATTAGTACTGTATCCCTAGGATCGTTCATCATATTTTGACATCTTCTGGAATGGGCATTTACCATGCATTAAGCATCTTACCGCACCAAACATACGGGGTCATTATCTTCTCTTTTTAGAGCTTACACAGTAAGTACACTTATTCTTTAAAACTGTTGTATTCTTATGTAACTTATACTTACAGCATTATACGTTAGAGCAGAGTCTCTAGAGTGAACCAACCCATGCAATTCAACATCAAATATCATTCTCTTTGCCAACAAAATATAAATGCACGTCAGCTGTCACTGATCCATTACATGTATTTTGTGCCTTAGAGATTTAGCCAGCTGTAAAACTGGGGCAAAAATCTGATTTATAGCGTAAAGTATCCCTGGTGCTACCAATGTGATTCTCTTCTTTCTGGTGCTGTTTTACCTTATTTCTCGGTATTCAGAGTGTTTAATAAATAAGTGCCTTGCTATTTCATTCCACCATTAAGGGCATTTTTGCAAGCAGGTAGTTACTTATATTTCAAAACATTATCAAGGACACTGTGCTGGTTTTGGACCAAGCAAAGTATTTTGTGTTTGTGTAAATTGGCCTTAGTGATTGTGATTTGTGTGTACACAACTGACTTTGGGTCTCAGTGCCTTTATTCTGCACACTTTCAGCCTCCTCCACGTCTGACAGCCTTCATTCCGTCCTACCGTTCTCTTCCCTGCTTCTTCTGGGGTGGGAGTCCCGTCCTCATCACAGCAGCCCAGGCATCTGTCACTTATAGAGTTTGGTTCCACTTCCACTTCTTCGTAGTCCACCGTCCTCCGAACTGATTTCCCGAGTCTATTTCCAAGAGCCCGATCAGTGATACCCTGACCCGGCAGAAGCAGAGGGAACAAGAGGAATATAGTCATAAAATCCAATGGCCTTCACTGTCTACCCCTTCTCCAACCCCATCCCCTTATTTGTCCCTTATGGAGACCTTTTAATGGGACCATAACAGAGCGGTGTATAGATGTTGCTTGTGTCTTAGACACGCCTCTTGGCTCACAGGTTGGCAACACAATCGATGGCTTTTGCTCAAGACATATTTCAGCATCATGTAAATACAGAGATAACATGAGGATGAGGCATTACCACCATGCTAAGCGTTTGATATGTGTATCCATAAAGAAGGTGATCCTCGTTTCAAATACAGTAAGTACCATCCTATACTATTGTAACAGGGTATGTCCCATCTTACCTGTTTTTCCCCACGTAGGATAACTACTACGTAAGCCCTGATAAGTTCCAGGTCATAGTGGGTTAATCTATGGGCAATGACCCCCCTTTTCTTTCCTAGAAGAGGAAGGAAGGAAGGTGGTGTTTCATGGCCTGTGTACAGCCCCTTGAAGGTGGGTACAGTCCATGAGACCACCCCTTCTAGATTCTTCTTGGGAGGATCTAAAGAGAATCTTGCTCTACCCTCCAAAGGGTGAGGAAGCAAAGGAGTCCATCTTACCCTCCTGAGGGAGAGTGTGTGAGATGAGGGAAAGAATGATGTCTGGCTCTTCTCCCTAAGGGGAGTAAGAGGGCTATGAGCCTTCCCCATTGCGGGGCAAGCATGCCATTCTAAGCCAGCTGGCTTAGACAACAGCATGACAGAGTGCCCCAAGAGATGGAGCCTCCACCATCCCGAAGATCTGCACTGTGGGACACTAAGTGGAGAGAGCGACAATAAAAGCAGCTTATTCATGAGACCTCTGCCTGGGTGTCGGTTACCGGACAGGAGGATTAAAGGGTGCAGTGATGGGAGAAGACATCCCACAGCCTGGCATCCTGTCACAGCTGGAGGCGCTGAACACTGAAGATCAACCCATGAATACAGTCCTTAAACCTGTCCTATGCCCCTTACCACCGTGGCCACTCAGCCCTCCTGGAACCAGCAGGTATGCTAGCACCACGCAACCAGTTTTCCCCAAAGGAGCCCTAGATGAGATAGGGAGGGGGGAGGGGAACAGAGTTACACTATTTTCTCTTGCTCCTTGCCATGGTTACTCACCCCGTGTGTTCCTCCCGCTCCGCAGCAGCCGAGGCAGCGATATTCTGATCCATGCTCTATTCCCACCGGTGGAGCCGTCACAACCATCACCTCTCCGGCTTTCTGCACAACACATGGAAGGTTTGCTCTGCTATAACACTACATTATTCAGCAACATAAAATAGTAAGGGGCTGAAGGGCAAAATCTACATTGACTTGAGTAGGAGTTTTTCAGCCAATTGGGGGTGATCAGGGGCTTCGGGGTGTATTGAATTACCCCCTGACAGTTCTATGTAAAAATGGCACTGATATTTCTGAGAACTGTCACATTGTTACCGTAAGTAGAGGGACGTGTTACAGGGAAATTTACAATTATACAATGTACAGCTATTTTAAACTGTGCTTATGGCTAAAATCTTGACAGATATGTTATAGTATCTAATACCACTTCTTTTAAATACAGAGCCAGTGTTATGCACAGGGGCGCACAATGTAATACAGCTTTTTGACACTGCCTACATTTAAAGCAGAGGCACATGGGGCAAATCAAAATTATGCTCCCGATTTGTTCCAAGGTTGCATCAGTATATAGACCCCTCTGTCTCGGTTTGCTTGGTGTTATGTGCTGTATATTATTACCATTGTGTCTCGGTTTGCTTGGTGTTACTGTATGTGCTGTGTATTATTACCATTGTGTCTTGGTTTGCTTGGTGTTATGTGCTGTATATTATTACCATCGTGTCTTGGTTTGCTTGGTGTTATGTGCTGTATATTATTACCATTGTGTCTTGGTTTGCTTGGTGTTATGTGCTGTATATTATTACCCTCGTGTCTTGGTTTGTTTGGTGTTATGTGCTGTATATTATTACCATTGTGTCTTGGTTTGTTTTGTGTTATGTGCTGTATATTATTACCATCGTGTCTTGGTTTGTTTGGTGTTATGTGCTGTGTATTATTACCATTGTGTCTTGGTTTGTTTGGTGTTATGTGCTGTATATTATCACCATTGTGTCTTGGTTTGCTTGGTGTTATGTGCTGTATATTATTACCATTGTGTCTTGGTTTGCTTGGTGTTATGTGCTGTATAGTATTACCATTGTGTCTTGGTTTGCTTGGTGTTATGTGCTGTATATTATTACCATTGTGTCTTGGTTTGCTTGGTGTTATGTGCTGTGTATTATTACCACCGTGTCTCGGTTTGTTTGGTGTTATGTGCTGTATATTATTACCATCGTGTCTTTGTTTGCTTGGTGTTATGTGCTGTATATTATTACCATTGTGTCTTGGTTTGCTTGGTGTTAGGTACTGTATATTATTACCATTGTTTCTCGGTTTGCTTGGTGTTATGTGCTGTATATTATTACCATCGTGTCTTGGTTTGCTTGGTGTTATGTGCTGTATATTATTACCATTGTGTCTTGGTTTGCTTGGTGTTAGGTACTGTATATTATTACCATTGTGTCTCGGTTTGCTTGGTGTTATGTGCTGTGTATTATTACCATTGTGTCTTGGTTTGCTTGGTGTTATGTGCAATATATTATTACCATCGTGTCTTGGTTTGTTTGGTGTAACTGTATGTGCTGTATATTATTACCATCGTGTCTTGGTTTGCTTGGTGTTATGTGCTGTGTATTATTACCATTGTGTCTTGGTTTGCTTGGTGTTATGTGCTGTATATTATTACCATCGTGTCTTGGTTTGCTTGGTGTTACTGTATGTGCTGTATATTATTACCCTCGTGTCTTGGTTTGCTTGGTTTTATGTGCTGTATATTATCACCATTGTGTCTTGGTTTGTTTGGTGTTATGTGCTGTATATTATTACCATCGTGTCTTGGTTTGCTTGGTGTTACTGTATGTGCTGTATATTATTACCATTGTGTCTTGGTTTGTTTGGTGTTATGTGCTGTATATTATTACCATTGTGTCTTGGTTTGCTTGGTGTTATGTGCTGTATATTATTACCATTGTGTCTTGGTTTGCTTGGTGTTATGTGCTGTATATTATCACCATTGTGTCTTGGTTTGTTTGGTGTTATGTGCTGTATATTATTACCATCGTGTCTTGGTTTGCTTGGTGTTACTGTATGTTCTGTATATTATTACCATCGTGTCTTGGTTTGCTTGGTTTTATGTGCTGTATATTATTACCATCGTGTCTTGGTTTGCTTGGTGTTACTGTATGTGCTGTATATTATTACCATTGTGTCTTGATTTGCTTGGTGTTATGTGCTGTATATTATTACCATTGTGTCTTGGTTTGCTTGGTGTTATGTGCTGTGTATTATTACCATTGTGTCTTGGTTTGCTTGGGGTTATGTGCTGTATATTATTACCATTGTGTCTTGATTTGCTTGGTGTTATGTGCTGTATATTATTACCATTGTGTCTTGGTTTGCTTGGTGTTATGTGCTGTGTATTATTACCATTGTGTCTTGGTTTGTTTGGTGTTATGTGCTGTATATTATTACCATTGTGTCTTGGTTTGCTTGGTGTTATGTGCTGTGTATTATTACCATTGTGTCTTGGTTTGTTTGGTGTTATGTGCTGTATATTATTACCATCGTGTCTTGGTTTGCTTGGTGTTACTGTATGTGCTGTATATTATTACCATTGTGTCTTGGTTTGCTTGGTGTTATGTGCTGTGTATTATTACCATTGTGTCTTGGTTTGTTTGGTGTTATGTGCTGTATATTATTACCATTGTGTCTTGGTTTGCTTGGTGTTATGTGCTGTGTATTATTACCATTGTGTCTTGGTTTGTTTGGTGTTATGTGCTGTATATTATTACCATCGTGTCTTGGTTTGCTTGGTGTTACTGTATGTGCTGTATATTATTACCATTGTGTCTTGGTTTGCTTGGTGTTATGTGCTGTGTATTATTACCATTGTGTCTTGGTTTGTTTGGTGTTATGTGCTGTATATTATTACCATCTTGTCTTGGTTTGCTTGGTGTTATGTGCTGGATATTATTACCATTGTGTCTTGGTTTGTTTGGTGTTATGTGCTGTATATTATTACCATCTTGTCTTGGTTTGCTTGGTGTTATGTGCTGTATATTATTACCATTGTGTCTTGGTTTGCTTGGTGTTACTGTATGTGCTGTATATTATTACCATCGTGTCTTGGTTTGCTTGGTTTTATGTGCTGTATATTATTACCATTGTGTCTTGGTTTGCTTGGTGTTATGTGCTGTATATTATTACCATTGTGTCTTGGTTTTCTTGGTGTTATGTGCTGTATATTATTACCATTGTGTCTTGGTTTGCTTGATGTTACTGTATGTGCTGTATATTATTACCATTGTGTCTTGGTTTGCTTGGTTTTATGTGCTGTATATTATTACCATTGTGTCTTGGTTTGCTTGGTGTTATGTGCTGTGTATTATTACCATTGTGTCTTGGTTTGCTTGGTGTTATGTGCTGTAAATTATTACCATTGTGTCTTGGTTTGCTTGGTGTTATGTGCTGTAAATTATTACCATTGTGTCTTGGTTTGCTTGGTGTTATGTGCTGTATATTATTACCATCGTGTCTTGGTTTGCTTGGTGTTATATGCTGTATATTATTACCATCGTGTCTTGGTTTGTTTGCTACAGTATTCTATTGGATCCTGTAATTCTGCTCTGAAAGCCTTGATGTTTCTCTTGATCCTTGTAGGTTTTCTTCCCATTGAAGTAATACGTAGTTAGCTGGGGTTGGTTGCTTACCAGGAATGCCAAGGACCTATGGCCTGGCTTGTAGGACCAGATGTTCTTCTTCCTTCCACGTTGGGCCGCCCGCAGTGGCTGACTGGGATGTCCTTTAGCTTTAGTAGCCTCACTTTGTGTAGGGCTCTTTAGCTATAAGAAACACAGAGAGGAGCATATAACCCGTGTATTACTAATACTAACAATAATAATAATAATAATATTTTCTTATACTGTTTGCTGCTGTCTGTGCTGAGAACTGCAGATTGAGAGGGATAGTGAAACTGGGTAAACTGCAGCTATCTGGTAAATGTTATTGACAGATAGGACAAAGGTTTCTCACATGTTTACATTTGTAACTAAGCTAGAGGTCAGAATAAGGCTAAGGCCCCGTTGCACGCGTCCGCACGGCTGTCTTGCTTGCCGGTGGCGCGTGCAACTCACTGCACCGCGATCTGTGGTCTGCAGGAAACTTTTTTGGAGCAGGGGGGCGTGACCAAAACGGGTCGGGTGGGCGGGGTGTCATGATGTGGGGGGCGGGGCCCATTATACACAGGCACACACATGGAAACCCCTCTGCCATGTTGCTCATCTGCCTATCCCCCCCCCCACCACCACCAAATATGCTGCTGATGCCTCTGCCTCTCCTCCCCGGGTAGAAGACGAACTCAGCAGGAGCTGGCTGCAACCTTCCCAGTGAAACGGGCACCGGGAGGAGGGGAGGTGGGTTCAAAATGTGGCAGGGGGGCAGGGCCATGACAGGGGAAGGCCAAAACGCAAGCTATTTGCAAACACGCAGCAAAAGCAGGAGAGATATTATATATATATATTGTAACAAGGGACTTATCCCTGTTCAGTAATGTACCTCTAATCCAGCAGTGTGGTGGTTAACTGCTTTAACTGATGGTAGTCAATTAATAAACACCACCTGCCTGATTAGATGGCTTAGAAAGTATGTCTTTTGAGACAGGAAGTAGGACTCCTTAGCTCTGACTGAGAGCTGACCTTTGGAGACACCACATGTCTTGAGCTCTGCCCAGCATAGCTGATTGCAAGACACCAAATAAGACTTCTAAACCTGGATGCTGATATTTTCTGTGCAGGCATGGGTGCGCTTCCAGGAGAACAGAGAAGCTAACAGATAAGACTTTCATTCTTAAAAGACTGCTTATATCTGCTTATTGCATGCTAAGTGTGTTTGGGGGCTGGGAGAAATGCTTAACTGACGGAGATGTGAATGAAGTGCATAGGATTTCACTAGAAATACTCCCAAGTGGATAGAAGCTTTGTTCCCCCCCCCCCCCCTGTGTTTGGATAATTTCCTGATGAGAAGGAAAAGGCACAATAAAGCCTATTATAATTTCACCTTATAAAGCCTCCCATTGTGTACCTCTGTGAACGTCCGTCTACATATATATATTTATTTATTTCCTGACACCGCTTCCGGCAGTGACCGTAGCCCTCACACTCCCAGAGCCCCACCCCCTCCCGGAGCAGGGTCAGCCTGCAAAACGGGCACAAGAGAGGAGGGGGGGGGCGCTTCACGGCTTCACGGCTTCACAGCTTCACGGCTGCAGAGACGCACAGACTTCCAGCTCCAGACAGCTCCCTTCCTCATTGGCTCACTGTGAGAGCACGGAACGCGTCGCCGCTTGGGATCACGATCCTGGTGTATCCCCTGCCTGCTGACGCGTCTCAGTTCACAGTGAGCCTTGCAGGTAGGAGGCACTGGGGCTGGCTCGGAAGGAACTCCGGTCTGGTGAGTGACGCGCACGCCACCGCTCGCGCCGCCGGATGCAGCAGGACCCAGGCCTAAGAGAGGAACAGGGGAGCGCAAACTTTTGCTGCTGCGCCCCCCGTCTTGTCTGCCTCGGTGCTCGCGCCCCCCTCCCTACCTTGGAGCTGCGTCAAATGACACTGCAGGGTCATGTAACATCACGTGACCCGCTGCGTCATTTGACACGTGTGTTCGTCACATGACCCCACGGCATCATTTGACGCTGCGTTGCCATGGTGACGCGTCCCAGAGCATCTGAATCATGGCAAGTAGAGACTTGCAGGGGCCTCACGCGATCCCCAGGCATTTAATTTGAATGCCTTGGGGAAGAGCGTGGGGCATCTGCAACAACCGTGCCCTCCAGTTTTGCGCACCCCTGGACTAGACCAACGGAAACCTGTGAAGAACATTATATATCTAAGATAATTATAATAACCTGGAAACAGCTCCAATCTGCAGAAGTTTGCAGATACTGTTATTTACTGAAGGAGTGAAGGCGCTGACTCTGTAACCAATGACACAGACTGTGGCTCAAATCCCGGTGTCAGCTCCTTGTGACCTTCAGCCGGTTGCGTTATCTCCCTGTGCCTCGGACATCAAAAGATTGAAAAGTCCACAGGGCAGCGACTCATTGTACCTGCACAATTCTATGAACAGCACTGTGTATGCTGTCAGCACTATATATATGTATATATATATATGTAGATAGATAGATAGATAGATAGATAGATAGATAGATAGATAGATAGATAGAAAGATAGATATAGCCCGGTCATCCCTTTAGCTCTCCTCATCTCCGCTGCAGGCGGGTAGCCGGTAAGGGTGCCGCCATTTTGTTTGTGCATGCGCAGAAAAGGTTCGCCCATGCAAAGATTCCAGCAGCCCCAGGAGCTGCACAACACATGACACAGTACAGCCAATAGGGCGGCTAGAATCTCCTGAGGGGAGATTGGAACTTTGGGTGTGCTTGAAGTTTGAGCTGACAGTTAGGAGAGTGGCAGTTGGAGCTGGGACAAGGAAGGAGTAAGTTATATGTGCAGATGTCAGTGGCATCTGCACTAGGCCAGATACCCCCTATTATGCCCCAGCTAGGCCCGACTCCCACATAGTTTGTGACTGCGATAGGGACTTGCCCCTCAGATAGGCACCCTGCCCTGCTTAGCAATATTAGTGTTAGGGACACAGGGAGACGCCGCACGGTGGCTGCGGCCTGTGGTCCAGGACACAGATCGCCCTACATTAATAAAGACATTGTTTACGGTGGTACAATCCACGAGGGACCAACCCAACTTAGAGGCGGAGGCTTTGCAGTATCAGCATCGGATATGTGGATCCCAGCATCGTGGCATCAGCGCGTCCGGTTGTGGCATCACCCGGCAAGTACCCAACTCAAACACTATAGTGGGGCAGCGCTGTAACACACACCTTGGGTGGGGGAGCGAGCATTGGAGGGTACGGCCGTGTGTGGCCTGGTTGGTGGTATATACAGTATATATATCCTAGGTTATTTATGTTCAGTAAAACTGTTTCATAAGTGTGTGTTTTATTGTATACGGGTCCTGTAGTGGGGTTATTCTACATCATAGAATCCTGTACAGGTGGAGGCGCTACCGACCGAAACATCGACTCAGGTATGCCCCAGGTTCCTAGTAGTGGAGACTCAGGTCTCCTGTGCATTACAGGTATTGCACCATATACACACACCGTAGCCACACATCTCTCAGGGGGTGGGGAAAGTGCGCTACACTTTTCCTCACTTTTAAAGCTTAATGCTGAGTCCATGGTCAGTGCCTAAGCGCTGACCCGTGCTGAGGCGCGCTGACGCTTGTCAGTGAGCCCCTGCAGCCGCAATGAGAGCGGCTTTAGCAGGGGCTCGCGCACGCTTCCGGAGGCGTACCACTTAATTTTTTTTTTAGTTTTGGCGCTCACGGGAGTGCAGGGCCGGTCACGTGAGCAGTTCGCCCAATGAGGGCGAACCAGCTCCGTGAAGTCACTGGCCCGCCCCCCCGACACGCCCCCAGACGGCGCGCGAACTAAGGCCAGGGAAAGCACCCGCTTTCTCAGCCTCAGCGCGCCTTCGCACGGCTGGAGTCACCATGGACTCAGCCTTACACTCTTCTGCCCCTATTTACATCTCAACCCTAATTTCTCGCTATGCACCATCCCGATTCTTGCGTTCTACTCAAGGATGTCGTCTCTCTACCCCCTTTGTATCTAAAGCCCTCTCTCGCCTTAAACCTTTCTCACTGACTGCCCCACACCTCTGGAAGGCCCTCCTCAATTTCCGACTAGCACCCTCTCTATCCACCTTTAAGACCCACCTTAAAACACACCTGCTTAAGGAAGCATATGAGTAGCTCCATGGCTGATAATTAACACCTCACACATTAACCTTGGGCCCTTGCAGACTCATTTACCAGAACATCCTCCTACTGTCTCTGTACGTTCTTCCTACCAACCAACTAGATTGTAAGCTCTTCGGAGCAGCGACTCCTTTTCCTAAATGTTACTTTTATGTCTGAGCACTTCTTCCCTTTGTGTTATTTATATCTTATTATTTATATGATTGTAACTATTACTGCTGTGAAGCGCTATGTACATTAATGGTGCTAAATAAATAAAGACATACATACATACATACATACATACATACATATTGAGCAGGGCACTTCCCTTACCTCCGTAGGGAGCCGGTTCCGTGGCTCAGGAAGATTGTGAAAAATTTTGGTGGCCATCTTGCGATTGGCGCCGCGTGTTATGTATAGGCTATGTGTAGCGTGGTGGCCATGTTGTGGTTGGCGCCACTGGAAGGGGGGGCTTAAGAGCAGGATTGCCTCCGCGGAACAGAGACCGTTAGTGGCAGTTGCAGCTCTCAGAGTTCTGAGACCTACGTGGCAGTTGAACTGGAGCCTGCAGGAGTGAGGAGTAGGCAAGCTCCTGGACTAGGCCTAAGATATACAGCCCTAGGCACCAGGCAGTCCCCCTCACTGTAGTGAAGTGTTCAGGGCCGACCATATCATTAGGGATCTCCCTGTAGTGAGGGTCACAGCGGAGCAGGATCCAAGCAGCAGAGGAGTTCTTCAGCAGCAGCATGCAGGTGTGAGGCGTGAGGGGCTGCTGTCGGAGACCCCGCTCCGTGGGTCA
>NC_134484.1:469538898-469541398 GCF_040206685.1 Ascaphus truei
CATTTTAACCCATTTGATATCACTGTCGATTAGTTAATTTGGTGGTAGTTTGTGACACTGCAGATTTAAGTGTTTGGCTTCATTTGCATCACAATTACTAAGTTACTTTATTAATGAAAAACGGATACAACACTAAAATCACACATCTACAGTGTATTGACTTGTGTATTGCCTTCAGCGGGGTGTACAAATGTTTTAGCCAAAGTACACCGGTATAATAATTATTTTCTAATAACCAGTTTTATTTCGTTTCATTAATGTTTGAAGATGCTTCATATCTCATCTTTGTTTTGTTTTTAGAAGAGGATGGACCAAGTTACACAGCTAAAGAGTGGAAGCCTTATGGGGAGTTTTCAGAAGAGTGGAAGTCCTTTGAGATATCACAGGGAAAAAGAGACAAAGAGAACTTGTTTCGTGGTTTTGATGTGATGAGAAATGCAAAGCATCTGCGCCAGTTGTTGGCAAAGCCAATAAGTCCTGTGGTCCAAAATATCCCTGAGAAATGCACACCAAGTGAAGGCGTTGTTCCCCACAACAGCTTAGGCTTTGAAGGCTCTTTTCCCAGTGGTGAATATGGGGAGGATTTGCAGGAACAGTCGTCTGTTCAGATTCAAGCTCTTTTAGGTGACAGGCAATGCATGTGTAATGTGTGTGGGAAGACTTTTATGTGGCTATCTGCTCTTAACATACACCAGCGTATACACACAGGTGAAAGGCCATATCAGTGCAGCACATGTGGGCGAGGGTTCAGCCAAAAGACAAACCTGACCAGGCACCTCAGGAACCACACTGGTGAAAAGCCGTACGGGTGCGCAGTGTGTGGGAAATGTTTCACCCAGAAGCAGCACCTCTCCAAGCACGCTAAAACACACGAGCGGGTGCAAACTTATCAGTGCACTGAGTGTGGGAAGGGCTTCTTTCAGAAGCAGCAGCTGATCAAGCACCAGAAAACCCACATGAAAGCCAAGACCTATCCATGCAAGGAATGCGGTAAAAGCTTTCCCCTGAAGATGACTCTGAAAGTGCACCAAAAATCTCACATGAGTGAACAAGCTCTGGTGACTTTTGCATTTAAGAAGGCGCTAAAAGACAAGATGTTGGATAAGTTACACAACCGCGCACAGTCAGAATCGGATAGTGCAGGTCCGCCTAGAAGGTGTGAGGCGGGGTTTGGCTGGAGGCCTGTAGGCCCTCCGAAAATGTGTCAGCGAGAGAGGAGGTTTATCTGTAATGAGTGTGGGAAGAGCTTCAGCTGGTGGTCATCTCTTCTCATGCACAGAAGGACGCATACTGGGGAGAAGCCCTACAAGTGCTCTGTGTGTGGTAAGGACTTCAGAGGGTGCCAATCCCTCACTATCCACCAAAGAACTCACACTGGGGAACGTCCCTATCAATGTATGCAGTGTGGGAAGAGCTTTTCTCAGAGGCCCAATCTGGTTCGTCACCAGAGGAAGCACACTGGAGAGAAACCCTACACATGTGCCCTGTGCGGTAAGGGTTTCACACAGAAGCAGCACCTAACAAAACATCAGCATGTTCATACTGAGGATAAGCAGCACAAGTGCAAAGACTGTGGGATGGTTTTTAAGGATGGGATGGCCCTTTCACAGCACAGAAAGGATCATCTAAGTGAAAAGGTTTGTATCTGTGTCGCCTGTGGAAAAAACTTCAATTGGAAGTCAAAAAGTACTGCTGTGGCAAAGAGACATCACAGTGGAGAGAGACCAAAGAAATGTCCACAATGTGAGAAGGTTTGCAGGGACCAGAAAAAGAAAAGCCCACTGCAGAGAAGTCGTGAAGAAGGTCTAGCCATATCTTTAAAGAAAGAAAAGGCAAGGTGGCCATCTCTAAAAACACAGATAAAACAAAAGCAGTTTATTTGCAATCACTGCGGGAAAAGCTTTGGTTGGTGGTCTGCGCTTATCATTCACCAGAAAAGACACACTGGGGAAAAGCCTTATACATGCACAGAGTGTGGAAAGGACTTTACGTGGTGGTCTGCTCTTCTCATCCATCAACGAACCCACACTGGGGAGAGGCCATTTCAATGTACGTCCTGTGGGAAATGCTTTAGTCAGAAACCCAACCTGGTCAGGCACCTGCGGAGACATACAGGGGAAAAACCTTACAAATGCACAGAGTGTGGGAAGAGCTTTACCCAGAAGCAGCATCTATTGAAACACCAGAAAACTCACATTAGAGGAGGAGACCAAAGGAAAGGACCTCGATTCAAGAAAAAGATGCCTGTGAAAACTGAACCACCGAGAGACTTAATAGACTCTGAGGATTTATATGCATATCTACCCACCATAGCCTACCCTGGCTCTTTAGTGAATCCATCTCCTGATTCCCAAATGCTTCCAAAGTCACTGTTTTACCATCTTACAAAACCATCTTAAATCTTTTTGTGCATTAACACACATAGCAAACCCCGACTAAGTTTGTACATGTAAATAGTAGGGTGTGGTTTGTGTGTGAAACTAGTTTAGTTGTCCATTTT